>NC_133176.1:60590000-60630000 GCF_049306965.1 Danio rerio
GTCTGTCAGACTGAGACACATACTTGGGCTTCAGGAGCACAACGCTTGGAGCGACACAAGAGAAGAACAACACACCTGTGAGTACACACATACACACACACACGACACCTGGAGTGACACTACACGAGAACAACACACCTGGGAGTACACACACACACACACACACACACACACATACAATCACATACACTATTATATATATACACACACACACAGTTATGGAGCCTTATCGTGATGTTTTGCAGTGGAGCAGAGTGAGCAGCAGAGAGCAGGAGTGACGAGGAGACGAGCGAGTGTTCTGGAGCTGCAGGAGAAAAGCAGAGCAGCGGAGGTGAGTGTGTGTGTGTGTGTGTGTGTGTGTGTGTGTGTGTGTGTGTGTGTGTGTGTGTGTGTAGTCACCATCACCAGCAGAGGACAGCAAACACCAACACATCTGTGTTTATGGAAAGTATGTGTGAATGAGTTAAGAAGTGAGCAGACACACTATAGTCTATGAAGTGTACATATGAACAGCACTCATCTAAAATACTCCAGCAACAACCCAGAACACCCTATAAACTGTATAGCAACAACACAGAACATATACAAGGGGTCGGCAACTTTACACCCTATACCATGCGGCTCTTTAGCGCTATCCTAGTGGCTCCCTGGAACTTTTTCAAAAAATGTTTGAAAATGGAAAACGATGAGGCAGGAAAATATATTTTTTGTTTTAATATGGTTTCTATAGGAGGACAAACAATCTTAACGTTTTCCAATGCTGTAAAAGTGTGTAGAATATTTAATTTCAACATTTCTGTCAACGAAGATTTGCGTCATAGCCTGCGACACACGTTTCCATCAGCAGGGCGGGATGCCAGGCAGGTAGCTGTTGTAAACAAACCGGCGGCTGTGTGATGCGCCATGGAGCGCAAGCTGTCTTTGCCAAAGATGTACAGCGGGGCACGCTTTCTCATTTTCCCTCCCTGAGAGAATTCAAAGAAGCCCATCCCGATCACTCACTCAACGGTGATTATTTACAAGGTGCGATGGTTGATATGCAAACTGCATTGGGAGCAGATTTTGCGAGTTGCGAAAGGAAAAAACGAGACTGTCTTTCCTTGACACACACCCCTGGAGATTGACCCTTCCTTGTTGAGCACATTCCCAGGAATGACTCGAGCTGATCTTGAAATGGAAATGGCAGGCTGCGTTTTATTGCACTGTTTGTTGCCCAGATAAGGGGCACGTTGTGCACATTCATTTTGATGTTGTTTTTTTGAATCCTCAAAATAAAAAAAAACATTAAAAAATCTGATTTCTTTATTGCATTTCTTTAATTTCATCAAAGCAAAACATAATGCAATAATATTGTAATGAAGTTAAACTTGATCATTAAACATAATTCATTAATATTGTAATGAAGTTAAACTTGATCATTAAACATAATTCATTAATATTGTAATGAAGTTAATCTTGATAATTAAACATAATTCATTAATATTGTAATGAAGTTAAACTTGGTCATTAAACATATTTTATTAATATTGTAATGAAGTTAATCTTGATAATTAAACATAATGCATTAATATTGTAATGAAGTTAAACTTGATCATTAAACATAATTCATTAATATTGTAATGAAGTTAATCTTGATAATTAAACATAATGCATTAATATTGTAATGAAGTTAAACTTGGTCATTAAACATATTTTATTAATATTGTAATGAAGTTAAACTTGATAATTAAACATAATGCATTAATATTGTAATGAAGTTAAACTTGGTCATTAAACATATTTTATTAATATTGTAATGAAGTTAATCTTGATAATTAAACATAATGCATTAATATTGTAATGAAGTTAAACTTGATCATTAAACATAATTCATTAATATTGTAATGAAGTTAAACTTGGTCATTAAACATATTTTATTAATATTGTAATGAAGTTAATCTTGATAACTAAACATAATGCATTAATATTGTAATGAAGTTAAACTTGATCATTAAACATAATTCATTAATATTGTAATGAAGTTAAACTTGATCATTAAACATAATGCATTAATATTGTAATGAAGTAAATTTGATCATTAAACAATTCATTAATATTGTAATTAAGTTAAACTTGAACATTAAACATAATTCATTAATATACTGTAATTAAGTTAAACTTGAGACGGCATCGTACAACAGAGTAGTCACGTGGCGCGTCATTCTCTACAGGATGCACTGCAGGGAAATGAACATTTAATCATGAAGGCTCAGTATGTATTTGTAGCCAATGAAGTCATTTTTATAGTAGGCTAATATAGCTAATATAAATACATACAGCATGTGTTGCCATCATTATAAGGCTTATATAAAGCTTTTAATTTTTTGCGGCTCCAGACATATTTGTTTTTGTTTTTTTTGGTCCAATATGGCTCTTTCAACATTTTGGGTTGCCGACCCCTGCCCTATACACTGTACAGCAAACACCCAGAACACCCTATAAACGCCCTAAAAATGGCATAATGACCACTCAGAATGCCATTGTAGGTTCCCAGAACAACCTGTAAACTGCATAGCAACCACTCAATACCCCACAATTGTATAACAACCACTCAAAATACCATAATACTAAATAGCAACCACCCAAAATACCCTAAAACTGAATACCAACCACCCAAAAATACCCTGAAACTAAATACCAACCACCCAAAGTACCTTAAGACTGTGTAGCAACCACCCAAAATACCTTAAAACTGTATAGCAACCACCCAAAAATACCCTAAAACTGTATAGCAACCACCCAAAAATACCCTAAAACTGTATAGCAACCACCCAAAATACCCTAAAACTGAATAACAACCACCCAAAGTACCCTAAGACTGTATAGCAACCATCCAAAATACTTTAAAACTAAATAGCAACCACTCAAAATACCCTAAAACTGTATTGCAACCACCCAACATACCCCTGTAGTTACCATGAACACCCTTTAAAGTGCAATGCGACCTCCCAGAACACCCAAACAATTATCTGAAATCCTCTAGCAACAATCCAGTACACCCTAGATACCACATAGCAACTACTCAAAACTACTAAAAACTGAATAGCAATAACCCAAATATTCTAGCAGTTAACCAGATCTCCCTAGATACTGCATAAAAACCACATAGAAAATTCCTGTAGTAATGGAGAACACTGTAGAAACTGCATAGCAACCACCCAAAATAACCTTGAATACCCCTGTAGTTACCATGAACACACTGCAATTTGCACAGCGACCTCCCAGAATGACATTGTAGTTACCCAAACACCCTTAAACTGCATAGCAACCACTCTGAACAACCAACAGTCATCTAAACTACTCCAGCAACAACACAGAACACCTTATAAACTGCATAGCAACCACCCAAAATACCCTAGTAATTACCATAACACCCTAAAAACAGCATAGCAACCAGCCAGAATACATCTGCAGTTACAATAAACCCCCTTAAAAGTGCACAGCGACAACCCAGAACACCCTGGATACTGCATAGCAACTACCCAAAATAACTTTTTAGTTACCCTAAACACCCTTAAAAACAGCATGACAACCACCCAGAATACCCCTGTAGTTACCATGAACTCACTGAAATGTACATAGCAACCTCCCAGAATGACATTGTAGTTATGCAATAACACCCTTAAACTGCATAGCAACCACTCTGAACAACCAACAGTCAGCCGAACTACTCCAGCAACAACACAGAACACCCTAGATAGTTCATAGCAACCACCCGAAATACCCCTGTAGTTACCATGAACACCCTAAAAACAGCATAGCAACCACCCAGAATACCCCTGTAGTTACCATGAACACCCTAAAAACAGCATAGCAACCACCCAGAATACCCCTGTAGTTACCATGAACATCCTGAAAACAGCTTAGCAACCACCCAAAATACCCCTTTAGTTACCATGAACACCCTAAAAACAGCATAGCAACTAGCCAGAATACCCCTGTAGTTACCATGAACATCCTGAAAACAGCTTAGCAACCACCCAAAATACCCCTGTAGTTACCATGAACATCCTGAAAACTGCATAGCAACCACTCTGAACAACCAAGCAATCATCTGAAATATGCCTGTGTGTATGTGTGTGCGCATTTGTGTTTGTGTGTGTATGTGTGTATATATGTGTTTTTGTGTGTATATGAATTTTAAGTGTGTGTGTGTGTGTGTGTGTGTGTGTGTGTGTGGGCATGTGTATGCGCGCATGTATTTGTGTGTGTAGGAGCGAGGGAGCATGAAGAAGCACATGCCAGAGGAGAGGAAGACAGATATGGTGGACACAGACGAGACTCTACAGGACACATACACACTGATGTTACACAAACAGGCAAGACACACACACACACACACACACAGTTAACATAGTAACATCATCTGCATTCCAGTGATACACATCAATCTTCAGCATCCTCATCTTCAGTGTCACATGATCACGATCTGCTGATTTGATGATGGAGATAGATCTTTATTTCCATCAGTGCTGAAGACAGTAGCTGAGATTTATATTAAATATGTATTTTAGTAAATGTGAATGTGTGTTTTCTGTGGTAATTACTATTGCAGGGGATTGTGAATCATAGTTATTATGACACACACACACACACACACACACACACACACACACACACTGCTCTTTTATCACATTCACACATCCACTCATGATTCATACTGTGGTATTTAGTTGCAATGGGATGTCGTGTGTGTGTGTGTGTGTGTGTGTGTTTCAGGTGTATGTGCTGATGGAGAGGATGGTGGATTCTCTGTGTGATCTGCTCGATGACGCTCACAACAACCCTCAAAAAAGCCTTTAACAGCTCCGTCTGTCTCTGTTTCTCCAGCATACACGACTGATGTGTGACTCAATCTGACAATGTAGATGTCAGTAAACATCGTTTTACAATCCAGATCAGCTCGCTGTCTGTTTGTGAGTTGTACGTTCCTCATTTCTGCAGTCACTGAAAGGGTTTTGCACACTGAGCTATATATTGAATCTCCAGTATAGCTCAGTGGTTTTGTTTAAAGAACTTTGAGTTTTTCCTTCAAGCTATTAAAGTCCAAATGGTTGAAAGTTTAGCTGTGACTGAGTCGTAAATCTATATATTCAATTTCCTTCGGCTTAGTCCTGTTATTCATCAGGGGTCGCCACAGCGGAATGAACCACCAACTTAATTAGCATATGTTTTGCACAACAGATGCCAGCACTGGAAAACACTCATACACACTCATAAAACAATTCGATTCCCCAATAGCACATGTCTTTGGACTGTGGGGGAAGCCGGAGCACCCGGAGGAAACCCAAGCGAATGCAGGGAGAACATGCAAACTCCATGCAGAAACGCCAACTGACCCAGCTTAGACTTGAACCAGCGACCTTCCTGCAGGCACAGGATGTCAGCATGATGTCATATTGATGTTGTACCCCAATGTGCCCCAATGTCGTGGGGACATTGGATTTTGTTTGGAAATGAAAATCCTGTTGTCGTCAGAACCCAACGTCAATGTCCAACCTGATATCAACCAAATATCAACATCTAATCATGTTACACCTTGACGTTGTGTGGACGTTACCACTATGACATCTATCAGATGTTGGATTTTGGTCACTTTCCAAAACTACCTAAAATCAACCAGACGTCAATGTAGTTTGACATCGTTTTCGGACATCAAAATAACGTTGTTCTTAGAGGCTGGCTAGACATTGAATTTTGATCACCTGACAACATGACCTAAATCTAACCTAAGAGTAACGTCTGATGATGTTATGCCTGCTGAGCTTCTTGCTGTGAGGCAACCACCATGTCTCCCATATCTATATTTGTCAGTCAATATTTTCTGTATTTTTGCAAATAATTCAATATCTTACAAAATGTTATTGCTGTTTACCGCTTGTTTACTACATTACCCAGAATGCCTGTAAAGATATTTTGGTGTTAAAAAAAACTAAAACAAAAATATGATATTTGTTGTGGACCCAAGAATGTCAATGATAAGGGATTAATAAAAGTAAATAAAGTAATATTTGGTGTAATTTGTTAAGTTGTAAAGCAACAAGAGACAAATCAGCGTATTTTAAAGAAATACATCTAATTTAAAGAGAGATTACGGTTTTATACATTAAAATAAATAAATATGCAAAATAAAAACGTCTAATAGACTATATATAATCCTCAGGTCTAACCACGGTGTTGAATATATCGGTCCTTTTTTAAATCGATTTTACATAGCTTAGCTTTGTTGGGTTACCGTTTGATTAGAGTTCCCGCCCAACGGTTTAAATTTTAACGGTTAAACATATTAACGGTAACCAACAGACAACAGTCGGATCAAGAAAGGTGAGTTCGTTTTCTGCTGTTTATAACAGCAGTAACATATAATAGTGTATTGTATTGTACTTAAAATATATACCTTAATATCTAATGTTAAGTTTCTACAGTTTAGTTTTATATTTTGTCTGATTTATTCACCGAAGAATGAGATTATGAATGAATATTAGCCAGTAGTGCTGCTGCCAGTAAAGTGCGTCTAATAAATTTGTATATTTACACTGATGTGATTAGACAACGTGACACTTATTGCATTACTAATCAATTTATATTTGTATGGCATGTTAATATGGTTTAATAACTAATGAAACGTTTTAGCTGTATCGTTATGTACTATGAAGTGTAATAAAATAAGCTACTATAGTAATGCTGGTGTTTTTCAAGAGAACTATACTGTATTATAATAGCATATACAACATTTCTACAGCATTGACCTAAATACAGTGAACTGATGATTAATAAATGCTGTAGGCCTTATAGGATATTTTAGTACTTTAAATCTGGTGTATTGTATTATAAAACTTATAGAAAACAGCAACTAGAATAAGATAAAACAACATAATTTACAGTACGTACGGTTCAAAAAGACTATAAATCACTGGTATTTTAGACATGTATATCTGTTTTAGCATTTACTGTAGAGTAATATACTGATAATTATTTTATTAATTTTTTTATAATTATATTTTATATGTATTATATTATAACACATTTGTATATATTTTTAGAGATGCTGGCAGTGATGCGGTTAAATGCTGAGTGCGCAGAGCGTCAGTCCCTCCCTCCATCTCTCTCTCTCCATCCCTCCCTCTATTTCTCTCGCTTTCTCTCTCGTGATGACGGCTAGAGTCGTGCCTCCACACCGCATGTGTGTGAGAGCGTGTGTACGGTACATGGATCATTCCGTCCACACCAACGGAGACACTGCCGCCGCATCCAGCGATCATTCTCCCGTAGACCGACCGCAGATTCTCCCTCTCTCCGGACTCGGTGAGATGCTGCAGGTAAGCGTTTATCTTCTCCATTAACCCTGCGGATCATGCGCATACAGTATCTGTCGGTGTGTGTGTGTGTGTGAGAGGATACTATTGATCTGTCAGAAGGGTTTTGTGATGCTCCATGCACGATCTGAAGGCCTACTGGAGCATATACACAGTCTATTTCTGTTGTGTGTGTGTGTGTGTGTGTTATCATGTATGTGTGCAGATCGAGGTAAGGTTGGTTTATATATTTGCACATTCGTTCATTTTTGAACAGTGACATTTGTCTGACATGCTTTTATATTGTTTACTAAGCTACTATGAATTTTGGGTCTGAAATCACATGCAAGCATGACTTAAAAACCACATTAGCACTATTTAATTTACTCAACAGTGTTGTACTTTTATAGTCGTTGGCTGCTAATATGATTTATTTAGATTAATAATTATATTATTAAGGTTTGAATGAGCAAATATAAAACCAAATTTACCCTAATATGTGTTCTGTGTGGATCTCTGGAGATTTAGAAATGTGCTTAGGGTTGGTTTATAGGTCAGAGTAGTGTATTATTTCTAGAAATCACCCATACTTAAGTTACAGTGAAAGCTATCTGGCTTTTATAGAGCGTCATCTTTTCATTATTGGCTTTATGAAGAAACACAGAGCATCAAAACACTAGAGAAGGTTCTGCGAAGAGTGTAATGCTTCAGGACTTCATCGTGCAACTCAAAAAGGAAAAACATCTATATTATGACTTTAAATGTTACATCACATTATAGAAAGATTCACTTTGCTTTGACTTAAAATGGCTTTTTAGCATTGTAAAACTCAATTAAATTTTAGAAACTCACTTAAATCAGCACCTTATTTATTTGTTTATTACATTTCTAAGTCAGAAAGGAGCTAAACTAGTCTTAAAATAATCGTTTACAAAACAAAATTCTATAAATGTACAGCACAGTTCATATATTTACAAAATGAATACAGCAATGAAAGCTTAAGTATTCTTCCAGACACAAAGGAATTCACCTCAATAAATGTAAAATGTTGAAACAAATATTTGTATATCAGGTAATTATGCATTTATGAATGTTGTTAGATGTATTTATGGATCATTGAATCTGCATTTGCAAATCGTCACAGGGCTGCTTCGAATTTGTGTGCAGTGTTTTTAGGCCTTCCTAACAGATTTGTAAAGATTCGACACAAGCTCATTCTGAAAACGTACCCCTATATACAATTGTGGAGTGCACCAAATATGCACCAGGAGCTACTTTTTTTATTTATTTATTTTTTGCTGTTTTTGTTTTTACGAATCCACCAGAGGCTGCTGTGCATGCTTTTTCACATCTCAAATTTCTCTCCCAACTGCCATTCACTCTTGCTGTTTTCACCTAAATCCAGCAGAGACTGACTGACCGATCGAATGGCCCCCTCTCCTTTTTCCCTAAACCCAACCAATAGTGTTTTCAAAAGCACACATTGACCCACCCACTCACTTCCCTAAACGCAGCAGACAGTGTTTTCAAAAGCAATCCAGAAAAAAGCCCTTTGATTTTTACCATGTTTACCACATTCTCACCCTGTTATTTACTTCTTTATTTTTAGTTTTTGGATTCTGTTTTTGTCAGCCCCACTTTCTGGAACCGTTCTTTTCCAAACTCAAACCTTGTTGTCATGGTCAACTCCTCTCTGCGTCTTAAGTCTGCTGACGTAGGCAGCGAGCCACTAGAAAAACTGGTAACAGCGGAAAAGCCATCCGTACCTTTGGCTGCATAGTTTGCGATCTCCAGAAATGTATATAAGGCTATGTATTCAGAATGAACCTGTGTTCATTCATTTTCTTGTCGGCTTAGTCCCTTTATTAATCCGGGGTCGCCACAGCGGAATGAACCACCAACTTATCTAGCACGTTTTTACACAGTGGATGCCCTTCCAGCCGCAACCCATCTCTGGGAAACATCCACACACACACACTACGGACAATTAGCTCACCCAATTCACCTGCACCACATGTCTTTGGACTGTGGGGGAAACCGGAGCACCCGGAGGAAACCCACGCAAACACAGGGAGAACATGCAAACTCCAGACAGAAACGCCAACTGAGCCGAGGCTTGAACCAGCGACCCGGCGACCTTCTTGCTGTAAGGCGACAGCACTATCTACTGCGTCACTACGTCCTTTGTTTATTTTTTATTTTATTTATATTTATAGTGTCTTCTGTTTAGCCAATCACAGTGAGCGGTTACTCCAACCACATCAAAAGTATTTTAAAATGGTTCCACAACACGACAGGAGAACACTTTTCTAATCGATATCAGGCTTTTTACTATTTTCGGTGACTAATTCACAGTAATGTGATGAATCTCTGATCACCGCAGATACATGAAGGATAATAATTCAATAAAGCCGGCATAAAAGGCCGTAGACAGAATTAACCGTGTCTGTGGGGATGAGCTGATGAAAGTGTGTCACGTTGGGGAGCAGATCACACACATACACACACACACACACACACTGACTCTTCATACACTCACAAATACACTTTACTGTGCTCTGTTTTCTTCTTGAATGTAGCACAGTAGTGTTTGTTTATATCAGGTGTGTTTATATCCTCTACACAGGTCAATCAGGACTCCCGAAGGCATCAGACACTCCGGTCGTTATGATTGGTCGTTATTTAAATGAGGCTGTCTAGTGTTATATATTGAAATCAGAGATTATTAAATGCATTAATAGTTAGTATATAAAACATGATCATTATATTGATAAAAGCATACAGGTCTGCACAATTCGGTTCGAGCCTCGGCTGGTTCAGTTGGCGTTTCTGTGTGGAGTTTGCATGTTCTCCCTGCGTTCGCGTGGGTTTCCTCCGGGTGCTCCGGTTTCCCCGAATTGGGTAGGCTAAACTGTCTTAAATAAGGAAAGCATTTATATTTCTTTTGCACTGTAGTGTCATCCAGCCTGAACTGTGAGTAAACGGTGAGCTCTCAGAGGAACACCGAGTTCAGATGATCAGTCAGATGAAGGACAGTGTGTGTGTGTGTGTGTGTGTGTGTGTGTGTGTGTGTGTGTGTGTGTGTGTGTGTGAATGTGCAGGATTCAGTTCTGCTGCACACACACAAACACCGCTCACGTGAAGGGCACACACACACACACACACACCGCCAGGTCAGCTGAGAGCATCACACCAATATAGAGTACAGCAGAATATTAACAGTACAACACTTAAAGGGACAGTCCACCCTTTAAATGAATATTCTGTCATCATTTAATCATATGAGCTGAAAAAATGAATAATAATTAAAGTGCTGTATACAATAATAATTTTATATCTGTTCTAAACATTTAAATTAAAACTAAACCATTTAAATAATTAACTTAAAATGTTCTGACTTATTTATTTTAATCCTCATTATGCATTCAGATTGATTTTAAGGCAGACATTTCTTTTTATATACAGTAAAAAAAAAATATATATATATATACTAGGATTTTTTCCAGCTGTGGCGGCACACTCTGTTGGGCATTTTACACAGATCTACCACTACATCTGGCGTTATTTCATTGACAGATGTCGTGGGTGCAGTATTAAGTCGAGATTGCATTCATGTAATAGCCTACGAGGCATGTCAATCTCTGCTTGACTGCTGATTTCCTCTGTTCGTGCACAAAACTTCTTGCGCGCCCTCAAATATACGCTGCTCAAGTGCGATTAAGGGCCTACTCACACTATGCCATCTGTACCATGCCCAGGCCCGTTTCCCGGATCGTTTGAAAAGTGTGAGTGCGCTGAATCGGGCTCAAGCACGGTTCATTTGGCCGGCCCTGGCCCAGTTGGAAGAGGTGGGCCTGAGCGCAGTTCACTTGGGCTTTGAAACTGAAAGCAAGACGTGACTTTTAAGGGACTGTTTCATATGGATTTATTAATCATTCCTACTGTTCTGCCGTAGTTTATAAAAGACGCATAACCCTCACTGCACGACAGCTGCGCACCTTCAGCAGACCTCCTCATTCCTGCAGCACGAGGGCTTTATGATTATGAGCGCCAAAAGTGGCGGATCTGTTCAGCGAAATATCTGACTGCGTGTCAAAGCATCCCAAAGGACTGTTTGGTGAAATATTTGACTGCATGTCACTGCATATCAAACGACTAAAATGATATAACTAGAGAAACCTCCACTGTGCTGCTGAGTGAGAGAGCGCTTCTAACTAAACAGCGCAGCAGCGATGACGTAAGCGTGCTGAGGCCCGATTGTGGTGTGAGTGCGGGCCGTCGGGGGAGACGGAAGGGGGGACAAGCTTGCTTTGGCCCGGTTCGGGGCAACTGTACCTAGTGTGAGTACGGCCTTAGTGCGTTTATGTAGCGAGTATGTCTCCAACATTTATTAGATTTGCTAGGAATATCTATGAATGTCTCCAATAGACTTGCGGAGCGGACCGCGGCATTAATGTGTCCTGAAGTAAAGTGAAACGACTATAAACTTTAGCAAGATAAAGTCATTATATGAAGAGCCACATACCTTTATCCATAAATAAAGTATAATTATGGAAACTGTGTTCATCATAACTGAAAGCTACGCCGTGTTTGCTGGCCTCACGCATCACGCACCTGTCAGTCTGTCAGCACGTCACCTTGAAGGGTTAAACAGAACGCACAGCACTATTATGGTCACAGAAAAGTTTGTGCTGTTAATATTCACTTTCCTTTTAATACGTTTTCGGTGCGATTTTAAACCGCTATTTAAAAACGATTTAATATTTTGAATAAGAAGCTGTAATGTAGCCGTGGCAGGATGAATTTTGGTGAATTTTAGCGGAAACCATGTGTGTGTGTATATATATTTATATGATAGGGCTGGGCGATTTAGCAAAAAAAAAATCTAGGTTTTTTATAAAGTTTGACCCATTCACGATTTCGATTTCGATTTTTTTTATTGTGTTACTAGTCTTCTCAAAACATTACAACATGACTGAAGTAACACTCTCTTTAAAAGTAACTTGAAAAACCATCTGGTTAAGGAACACTGTATTTTTAATGGCCATGTCATACAAAAATTGGTCAAGGTATAAATAAATGTAAAACAATATCACGAGGTAAATAGCGTTGCTGAAGATTTGAATAAGAAATATTTGTATAAATATTGCAGTTGCAGGAATACAGGGGTATTTTTTGCAAGTTTTGCTGAGCCTAGGAAAGATTGGCTGTCAGCTCGGCTTTGACTTTGTCTTCTGATTGAATGACAGGTTGTAATGCTGCTGCCTTTTCTTAAAAAGATACAGTGGAAGAAAAGGACTGAACATGGAAACTGTAAAGCCTAATTTAACCCAATGTGTGAAGTTGTGGATGTATAGCAGGAGCAAATACAAGCACCAGATGTGTGTCTAATATAAAATAATATATTTAATTAATTTTTCTTTTTCCCCCGTTTAAATTCCGATCATTGGATGCGCTTTGCTCCACTCTCTGTATTATGCTGCCTGATCTGTCTGGTTTTTAACTAGGTCCGCTAAATGACGTCATGGGGGCGGCTACTTTCATTTTCTCTGCTACAGTCCCTCACCTCTACTCGTGTTCAATTCAAAAGATCGGCGCGGTTTTTCACATGGCAGGCTTTTACGTCCTTCATACATGTTGAGATTGAGTTTATCGAATTGATGAGGGAATATGTCTTGACAATCCACACAGATGTGCAACAAGTAATCCTACATGATTACAGCCCTAATATATATATATATATATATATATATATATCGTAGTGGAACAAAATAGCTTTTAATTTTATTTTACTGTAATTTTTCAAAAATGATCTATGAGGTCATATTAGTGTCAAAGACAAGTCTTTTTGCTTGTATGTACGTGCCCAATTTTGGATGTAAGATGAATCTGTTTTGTTTTAAATTGCTTCAGAGTCATATTCGGCAGTTTTAGTGATGCAGTGAGTTGTCAGACGTATTTAGGCTTTGCAGCTTTTTGAACATTTTAAAGCACACAATTTTATTTAACTCCATTTATTTCAATGCAGTAAAATAACAATGAGGAACGAATACAGTAATATCATGAGTAATAGCTTGATTAACTGTCCTAAAAATAATCTCAATCGATATAAAATGGTCAATTCTTTCCAAACTGAGACATTCAAGTCATCTGATGAAATTGTATTTAATGTATATTGCAGAAAACAAAACATCCCAGTGTTGTCGTTTCTTTTCAAAATACTGTAAGCCGGACTACTTCTTTTGTAAAGTAGTTTGAGGGTTGATGTGTAGTTTTTCTTTATTTACAGCGTGCGTGTCTTACAGTGGCGCCTCAGAGCTCTTAGTGTGATAGTTTCAGTGAATGAACAGCTGCTGTGAGTGTGATTAACACTGAAAAACTCTATTAACCCTTCAGTCTCTGCTCGTATCTGAATGACAGATCACTGCACTGTAAATGTGCCTCCGTGATTCACTGCACGCGCGTGTGGGCTGATAACATTGTGACTCACGTCTGTGACTCAAACACACATTTATTCATTCAGCAGATGCTTTCGGGAATCACAGATGCACTGAACTCGATGCACGATCACGTTTACTTTTGTTTGTTTTGTTAACCTAGTTAAGTCTTCACATGTCACTTTAAGCTGAATACTAGTGTCTTGAAGAATATCTAGTCTAATATTGAGTGCTGTCACCATGGCAAAGATAAAATAAATCAGTTATTAGAGATGAGTTATTAAAACTATTATGATTAGAAATGTGCTCTTCTTTCCGTTAAACAGAAATTAGGGAAAAAATATAAACAGGGGGGTGAATAATTCTGACTGCATCTGTATTTAATATACTGAGCCTATGACTTACCTTTAGTCTGAAGGACAGTTGCTTGAATCTGGACTGGACAGATAACACTCGTCTCTTCTGTCGACCCACTTCCCCTCCTGTGTTTTTATTTATTTTAAGATAAGTGCAAACTGGAGAGCTGGATGAATTATTGATGATCCTGCAAATGGTGATCCCTCAAATGAAGAGGCATGTTTAATTAGCAGAGCTGCCTTGAAAAGCTCATTAACCCTCCACAGGCCTCACATCAATACAACAGTAATCACTCAACTCACGCTGTTATTTATACAGGGAAATGGAGACTTTTCAGGAAAACATCTGCATGTGTAAATTAGGCCTGTCACAATAATCAGTATATGGACTTATCGCACTACACATGGACATGACCTCAGTCATTTTTGGTGATGCAATATACACTAACATAGTGTTTCTCAACTGGTGGGTTAGACTCCTAACATTTTCAGTGGGTCGCGGAGTGTGTGTTCAAAAACAAAACAACAAAAGTAACATTTTTTACTTATTTTTGCTTATGTAACCCCGCCAGTCCTACACAACCCAACCCGCTCCGAGCTGGTATTGAACCGGCGACCTTCCGCATGGGAGTCGGTTGCTCTAACAAGGAGGCTGAAGACCATGGCCTCTAGCGTCTGTCGCTAGAGCACCTTTAGAGGTCAGAGGAGTGAGGTTTACCTGCACACTACACACTAGCTGGTCTCCGTTACACTCACCCCCCTAAACCTCACTCCCATCCGGGTCACAGCACCAATGTAACCCCACCGGCTCTACACCACCCAACCCGCTCCAAGCTGGTTTCGAACTGGCGACCTTCTGCATGGGAGTCGTTTGCTCTAACAAGGAGTCTAAAGACCATGTCCCCTAGCGCCTGTCGCTAGAGCACCTTTAGAGGTCAGAGGAGTGAGGTTTACCTGCACAGCACACACTAGCTGGCCTCCGTTACACTTATACCGGACTTTTATTTTGAAATGTGTACGCGACAACCCTACTGTTTGACATGTGAAATTTCATTTAATTATTGCAACAAATATCAAGCGTAAGTACGACCCCGAATATATAAAGTATAGATATATATATATTGTTAACAAAAAAGACTTAAAGCCTCGGTGTCATATGTAGTGAGGTGCTCTCATGAAACCTTCTAAATTAAAACAACATTTAGAAACCAGACATGTTTTTTTAACAGTTTATTATTAACAGTATTTGTCGTTTTTACTTTGTAATATTTCTATAATTTGATCCATTTTGTTAAATGACAACAATGAAATATTGTTTGTAAGTCTTGGTGAACTTCTTATGATTTATCTGTCAGTACTTGTTTATGTTAACAAATCAATACAAATTAAGTATAATTCCTAAAATTGTATTATAGTTCCTAAAAATTTGGGTCGCGGCTTGGTGACCATGTAAAAATGTGGGTGCCATGGCCAAAACAGTTGAGAGCATCTGCACTAACAGAAAGAGTTGGGCGATGTGGACCAATTTGGCATCGTACGACGTCTAATGTGAAGCATCGCGATGGACGATGGCATCTTCATCATTTAAAAAAATGCGGGGGGGTGGCAACTCGTTTGCAGGCAATATGACTCCCACAATTGCATAGAAACTCCCGGAACTTCCAGGAGACTTGGGATGTCTAAATATCACGTTAAACAACTGTAGTGAGACGCGATCCAGCGGCACATCTTTCATAAACTCTCCGACGTGCGCTGCTCTCTGCCTGGAGCTCAGAGGAGCGCATGACAGCGTGTGGCTATAAGTGTGTGTGTGGTCACGTGATGTGCGTTTTCAGCGGACGGAGGGCTGTTCAGAAATGCTTGGGAAAACAGTGTGGATGTGGATCATTTTTGTTCTAAAATGGCATTTTACACTTAGACGTATGAGTGTAAACAGGGCCTCAGTGTGTATTTTTCGCAAGCGGCTTTGGGATGGGGGCGGGGCGATGGGTCGCGATGCCGGCTCAGCATCAAGTTGGCTATTGGCCATCGGCGATGGACGATGGCATCGTCTATCGGACCTACCCTACTAACAGACCACTTTATTGGGTACAACTGCTCGTTAACTTAAATTTATAATCAGCCAATCACGTGGCAGCAGCTTAATGCATTTAGGCATGTAGACATGGTCAAGAGGATCTGCTGCAGTTCAAAGCGAGCATCAGAATGGGGATGAAAGGGGATTTAAGTGACTTTGAACGTGGCACAGTTGTTGGTGCCAGTCGGGCTGCTCTGAGTATTTCAGAAACTGGACAATAGAAGATTGGAGAAACGTTGCCTGATCTGATGTGTCTCCATTTCTGCTGCCACATTCGTATGGTCGGGTCAGAATTTGGCATCAACAACATGAAAGCATGGATCATCCTGCCTTGTATCAGCAGTTCAGACTGGTGGTGGTGGTGTAATGGTGTGGGGGAGATTTCCTATTTCCCATTAGTACCAATCGAGCATCATGCATTACATCATGCATGCCATATATCTGCATCAGGAGTTTACATAATAAAAGCAAACTGAAATTGCACTCAAAAGCACAACTATGAATGATAAATGCAGGGAATGTTCTGATGGGCTCCTGCTGCTTTCCATATCTGTGTATCTGCTTGTGTTTGTTGCCATGACAACTTAATGACTGTATTCCAATATAGAGAATAAAACTAGCATTGCATGAAACTCTGAGTCAGTGTGTGCGTGTGTGTGTGTGTGTGTGTGTGTGTGTGTGTGTGTGTGTGTGTGTCTGCAGAACAGAAAAGCAGTGTTTGTGTTATTTATTTATTCTCTGTTTCTCTCTGTTTTAGGTGTCTCTCTGTGTTTAGCCTGACTCATCTGACTGACAGCAGGAGGCCAGAGATACACACACACACACACACACACACACACACACACACACACACCTTTAATGATAATGTCTACACCCTAACTAAACCAAACCTCACAGAAACATCATTAGATACTAATAAAACATGTTCTGGCTTATTTATAAGTGTTTTAATTAGTGAGGAGCTGTGAAATTTCAGTACTAGTCAGTGGTTTTCATATCTCAGTATTTAAGTCCTCAGAAGTATAGATAAACCAGTACACACACACACAGGTTTGCTGTCTATTTCAGTAAGGACATTACTTAGACTTCCATTGTTTTTTTTTCATCAGTTTAATAATAATATCGATAGCCTGGCTTATAGCCCCTAAACCAAACCCCAATAATAACACGTTTCCTTTCCATTTATAAACATTTAAATTAGTAAGTAGCAGTGAAATATCAACACTAGTGGGTCATTTTGATCTCACTATCTTGATATAGGACAACTGAGCCCTCACAATTATAGCTAAACCAGTACACACACACACATACACACACACACACAGGTTTGTCTAAATATCTTAGTGAGGACATTACATAGACTTCCATTGTTTTTATATTAGGTTAACGACACTGTCTACAGCCTAACTAATCCAAACCTCACATAAACATCATTAGATACTGGTAAAAGCATATTTCTTTCCCTTTTTTAGCATTTTAATTAGCGAGGAGCAGTGAAATGTCAACACTAGTGGGTGGTTTTCATATCTCACTATATAAGTGAGCCCTCACAAGTATAGCTAAACCAGTGCACACACACACACACAGGGGTTTCTCAAACTATCTTAGTGAGGACATTACATAGACTTCCATTGTTTTTATATTAGGTTAATGACACTGTCTACACCCTAACTAAACCAAACCTAATAGAAACATCATTAGATATTAATAAAAGCATATTTCTTTCCCTTTTTAATGCATTTTAGTTAGTGAGGAGTTGTAAAATGTCAGTACTAGTGGGTGGTTTTCATATCTCACTGTATAAGTGAGCCCTTACAAGTATAGCTAAACCAGTACACATACACACAGGTTCTCAGTAAGGGCAGTACATAGACTTCTATTGTTTTTGTAATATCAGTTAATGATAATATCTATAGCCTAGCTGTACCCCTTAACCAAACCCTAATAAAAACATAAATATTTTCTATTTATAAGGATTTAAATTAGCGAGAAGCAGTGAAGAGTCAACATTAGAGGGTCATTTTGATCTCAATATCTCGATATAGAAGTTTTTATTTATTTATTTATTTTATTTAACAGGGACAATGCTCATTAATAAACAGTAAAACTGTAAATTAGCCAGAGTTAGCCACAAGGGCTAATTTTTATCTGTTGCCCTCTGCCAGATTTTTAGGCAACCTAAAATTGAAAACACATCATCACACATACAAAAACAGTGAAGTCACAAATGACAAAGGGATAAAACATGCAACTATCTTAGTAAGGACATTACATAGACTTCCATTGTTTTTTTTTATAGCAGGTAAATGATAATATCTATAGCCTACCCCAAAACCAAACATGACAGAAACATCATTAGAGATTTTTATTTATAAGCTTTTTAATCAGTGAGGAGCAGTGAAATGTCAGCACTAGTGGGTCGTTTTGATTTCTCACTATTGACCTTATTTGGCAGGGTGGAAGTGCGCTCGTTTGTGCGATTGTTTTGGAACTTCTGATTCTGATGACTATGAATAATAAATGGCAGAAAGCTGTCAAACTACTCACTTTACAAACGTGTGTTAATGACTATACATGAAAAGTAGAATAGCAATATAAGAAAAAGATCAGTTTGCAACATCAAACAGCAGAACAAGCTGCTTTCATCATCTAAAAATCAATGGAAGTGAACAAGAGCGGACGTCTTAAGTCAAAAAGAGTCCAATGCTTGTGTCCGCTCGTACATGAAGAATAAGTTCTATGCTCAATCTCGCTATAGGACAGCTGAGTCCTCACAAGTATAGCTAAACCACTGCACACACACACTCGTGATGACGACCTCGGCTCTGCGGCGGCAGGTGAAGAACATCGTGCACAATTACTCGGATGCGGAGATCAAGGTGCGCGAGGCGACCTCTAATGACCCCTGGGGCCCGTCCAGCTCCCTTATGTCGGAGATCGCCGAGCTCACCTTCAGCGTGGTGGCCTTCAGCGAGGTCATGGCCATGGTGTGGAAGAGGCTGAACGACCACGGCAAGAACTGGAGACACGTCTACAAGGTGACCGGCACTATTCATTCATTCATTTTCTTTTCGGCTTAGTCCTTTCATTCATCAGGGGTGGCCACAGCGGAATGAACCGATAACTATTCCAGCTTATGTTATTATGCAGCGGATGCCCTTCCAGCTGCAACCCAGTACTGGGAAATATCCATACACTCTTGCATTAAAATTCATACACTAACATGTCTTTGGACTTGTGGGGGAAACCAGAGCACACAGGGAAAACCCACGCCAACACGGGGAGAACATGCAAACTGCACACAGAAACACCAACTGACCCAGCCAGGGCTCGAACCAGCGACCTCCTTGCTGTGAGGCGACAGTGCTACCCAATGTGTGTTAAAATAATGGAGTTAAATGTGTGTTTATCTGCTCGTGTGTGTGTGTGTGTGTCCTCCAGGCTCTGACGCTGCTGGATTATCTGGCCAAGACGGGATCGGAGCGTGTGGCGCAGCAGTGTCGAGAGAACGCCTTCACCATCCAGACGCTCCGAGACTTCCAGTATGTGGACCGGGACGGGCGCGATCAGGGCGTCAACGTGCGCGAGAAGGCCAAGCAGCTGGTGGCACTGCTGCGGGACGAGGACCGGCTGCGGGCGGAGCGAGCGCAGGCACTCAAGACCAAAGAGAGGATGATGGCGGCAGGAGCTCCACCAGCGTACCCCAGCAGACGCAGCAGTCAGCCCAGCATGGCAGCTCTGTACGGGGAAGAGTTCAACCACTCCAGAGGATCCCCGTCATCCTTCAACTGTGAGTCTGCACGTAAACACAACTGAGAACACTGCCTGTGAACATGCTCTAGTGGATTATAGTCGCGTAGTTTATAGTATTTAATATAATATACATGCTTTAGTTTTGAGTTTTTAATTCACACACACACACACACACGCACACACACACACACACACACACACACACACTGACAGTATAAGTGAGGGAAGATGCTGATGGATTATGACAGAGCCATCAAATGAAACTGTGTGTGTGTACGTGTGTGTGTGTGTGTGCGTCAGCCTCCTCCTCGTCCCCCAGGGCGTCTGATCTGGAGCAAACACGGCCGCAGACGAGTGGAGAAGAAGAGCTTCAGCTGCAGCTAGCTCTGGCCATGAGCAGAGAGGTACACACACACACACACATACATTGATAAACAAGTACAATACACACACACACACACACTAACCTTCATAAACAAACACACACAACCTCCAAAAAACACACACACACACACAACTGATGATGATCAGCTACAGCAAACAGACACACACACACACACACACACACACCTGCAGAAACCCACACAAACCAAAACATTTCATTCAAGTTGGTACAGCAAACACAAACACGTGAAACACACACAAACCTCCACAAACACCCACACACAAACCTCTAAACCCACACACATACAACATTTAAGCTGGTGTGTCTATGTGTCTGTGTATATGTGTGTATGTGTGTTTGTATGTATGTGTGAATCTATGTTTTTGTGTGTGTGTGTGTGTGTGTGTGTGCACGTCTGCGCGTATTTGTGTATGTGTGTGCGTGTTTGTGTGTATCTGCATGCTTTTGTATGTGTTTGTGTTTCTCTGTTTCTTTGTGTATGTGTGTGTGTGCATCTGTGTTTATTTGTGTGTCTGTGTGCATTTGTGTTTGTGTATCTGCATGTGTGTGTGTGTGTGTGTGTGTGTACGTGTGTGTGTGTTTGTTTTTGTGTTTATATGTTTGGTTGTGTCTACATGTCAGTGTGTGTCGGTCAGTGTGTGTCAGTCTGTGTGTGTGTCTGTCTGTGTGTATTTGTGTGTGTGCATCACTCTGCATCTTTGTGTGTGTGTGTGTGTGTGTGTGTGTCTGTGTGTGTGTAATGTTCATCTTTCAGTGTAGCGTGAGCAGAAAGACGAGCTGGAGGAGTTTTCCTGTTGACCTTTGCTGCTGTTTCTGAATATTTGCGTCCCGCAGGACTGAGTGGAGGAGCAGAAACCACACGCTGCTCAAAATAACACACATTAACCCAAATCCAGCACAGCGCTGAGCTCCAAACACTCCTGTCCAGCTCAGCCAATCCCTGTGCTCGAGATCTAAACACTCCTGTCTAGCTTAGCCAATCACTGTGCTCAAGCTTTAAACACTCCTGTCCAGCTCAGCCAATCACTGCACTCCTGCTATTGTTGAGGCGGAGGAGGAGATCAGAGCTGAGCAGACATAAACAACTGCACATCTTCAATAATTCAATATACAGTGCTAATGAACATGTGCTGTATTGATATCACGACCACTTCAGAATTCATTCATTTCATTTTTCTTCAGCTTAGTTCCTTATTTATCAGGGGTAGCTACAGGGGAATGAACCGCCAACTATTCCAGCATAGTTTTTACTCAGCTGATGCCCTTTTAGCTGCAACCCAGTACTGGGAAACACCCATACACTACACTAAGGCCAACTTAGTTCAATTCCCCTATAGCGCATGTGTTTGGACTGTGAAGGAATCCGGAGCACCCGGAGGAAACACACACCGACATGCGGAGAGCATGCAAACTCCACACAGAAATGCCAACTTTTTTTTTTCTGGAGATCTTTTATGGGTCTGAAGGGAATGCACCGCTGCTCCTTCACTAATGTGTGTGTGTGTGTGTGTGTGTGTGTGTTGTGCTTCAGGATCAGCGCAGCCGACATGGTGACGACCCTCCTGTTCAACAGGAGAGAGAGGGCGAGAGACACTCGGGCCCTCCAGAGGTGAGAAACACAAACACACATTGGTATTGGTGATTTACGAGGACTCTCCATAGGCGTAATGTATTTTCTACTGTAAAAACCATTTATTATATGGTCCTACCCATAATAACCCAACCCAAAGGGGAGGAGCTACTCTATGTCTGGCCTTTTTTTAGGTTTCAGTTGATTATGTCAAACTTCAAAAACAAATAGGATATTTCAAAGCACTTTAAGGGACCTAAGTAGGATTTTGAACAGTTTTGGATTTTGAAGACACAAGATATGTCCTCATGAATCACCTCAACGTTGTAATAACTAGTTGATAGCTAAATGTGTCCTCATAAATCAGTAATACCAGTACATAAGCACACACACAAATGCTGGTATTGGTGGTTTACGAGGACTCTCCAGAGGCGTAATGTATTTTATACTGTAAAAAACATTTATTATATGGCCCTACCCATAATAACCCAACCCAAAGGGGAGGAGCTACTCTATGTCTGGCCTTTCTTTAGGTTTCAGTTGATTATGTCAAACAAATTGCATATTTCAAAGCACTTTAAGGGACCTAAGTATGATTTTGAACAGTTTTGGATTATGGAGACACAAGAAATGTCCTCATAAATCACCTCAATGTTGTAATAACTAGTTCATAGCCATGGCATTATATACATTTGTGTCCTCATAAACCAGTAATACCAGTACATAAGCACACACACATAGAACTGTTGGTATTGGTGGTTTACGAGGTCTCTCCAGAGGCATAATGTATCTAATACTGTAAAAACCACTTATTATATGGCCCCACCCATAATAACCCAACCCAAAGGGGAGGAGCTACTCTGTGCCTGGCCTTTGTTTAAGTTTCAGTTGATAATGTCAGACTTTAAATAAAATTAGCATATTTCAAAGCACTTTAAAGGACAGTAGTATGATGTTTAACAGTTTTTGGATTATAAAGACACAAGATATGTCCCCACAAATCACCTCAACGTTGTAATAACTAGTTCATAGCCATGTCATTATACAAATTTGTGTCCTCATAAACCAGTAATACCAGTACATAAGCACACACACAGAACTGTTATTCTGGTATATATACTGGTATTGGTGGTTTATGAGGACTCTCTGGAGGCATAATGTACTTTATACTATAAAAAAACACTTATTATATGGTCCTACTCCTATACCAACTTTGTAAGTATGACTTTTAACGGTTTTGATTTACAAAGACACAAGGTATGTCCCCATAAACCACCTCAACATTGTCATATCTAGATTATGCCGATGTCATTAAACACATTCATGTCCTCATAAAACCAGAACACACATACACACTGGTGGTCTTCATTGACGCTGCTCTTGTCTTTCAGTCCGCCATGATGGATCTGGTGGATATATTCAGCTCCACGCCTACAGGACCCCTGAGAGACGAGTCCTGGGATGCTCCCTCCTCCTGTCCCGCCACCGCTGACCCCTGGGGGCCCTCCGGTCAGATGCAAGCACACTCATTTATAATTCCAGCTAGCTATTGATTGCAGTTCAGTCAGCTGTAATAATTATGACATCTGATGTAACTACTAATTTGATGTGTTCAGCTGTAAGGGTTGTTTCAGTGTTGTATTTGTGTTGTTTCAATGTTGTCATTGAGGTTACATCAAAATATAATCACATTTTGCCGAATGCCAAGGATAGATTAGCTTAAAGGAGTAAAAGTATTTTAAAAATCTCATATAGTGGCAATTTGAACTATTTAATGTGTAATAAATCAATGAAAAATGAAATCAAATAAACTCTTATGCATTGGTTTAATCAATACTGGTTTGGAAATTCTATTGATGCTCATGATTGTTGTTTTTTTTATATTCTAAAACTTTGATTTTGCAGATATTTCTAATGTGGCAACATTGATCAATTTGATTTGTTAATATTTAAAAATTATGTTGCATTAAATGTTGCATCAGCGTTGGTTTATTGCTTTTATCAATATGGAAACAACACATAACGTTATTTTAACACCATTTCAACACAAAAGAAAAATGTCTTGGGGAATTCCATCTGAATTCGGATAACTTTTTACAGCATTGAAAAAAAACAATATATAGTTAATATATGCAAAAATTATCCATAGATCACAATGTGGAGCCTTTTTAAATTAAACATTATCTACACTGATTATTTATATTTATTGTGGAATTTATTATCTTAACATTCTTTTAGTGGTTTACTTTTTGCCCTAATAACAGTGTTTATTCATTGTTTTGTTCTGTGTTTCAGCTGTAGTAAAGTCTAATAACCCAGTGGCTGGGAGTCCCTGGATGGCCCGCCCTTCCTCCAGTAGTCCCGCCCGCCAGTGGGGAACCCGCCAATCACCAACCAACCCCTGGGATGCCCCACCTTCAAACTCCACCTCTACTATGGATGAAAAAGTCTGGAGGAGCCCAGCAAGATTAGGTACAACATCATAAAACCCAATCAGACCACATGTTAATCAAGTTCAAGTACTGATAGCCCTGAAATTCAGCATGTGTTTACATCATAGTAAGTTGTTTTCTGTATGAAATCTGTACTGTCAAAATGGCAATTTATATCACAGCACTCAGCATATTATTAAATGAATATTTTTTTAACCGTTTCTCAGTGAATATAGGTAATGTTATATAATAGTTAATATAATAAATAATAGGTAATATAATAGTTATTAAAGCTATTATGTTTAAAAAACAGCACTTGGTAATATTTGTAAAAGAATTACAATTTCACAGTAGGGCAAATTTCAACTCCATTTTTCGATTTTGAGCAGATATTTCTGTCCCAAGCTTGAATAAACCACTCAAATAAACATTTTACATCTCGTTTTACATACTACCTTTATTTATTTATTTATTTTTGGATTAGATGCTACAACACACAGCCTTTACGTTCTAATACAGCTTTTCTCTTTAAATATGTAAATGTCAGTGAGTGGGAGGGACCCATTCTCCATTCCCGAGGAGGAGGAGCTTCAGGTGGAGGAGGAGGGGCTTCCACTGGAGAGGGAGGGGCCAAACCGAGTGTTCAGCCCTCGCTGTGAGAGTCCTGCAGGTGCCCATCAGAACACATATACACAGATTTCCCTCTGCATTCAGCTAAGGTGTCCACGCCTACACAGGGATATTTATAAACGGAGTCTTCATTTTTTTTTTTATCTGTGATGCTTTTTAGGGGAATATCGAACCAACAGGTGGCGATAAAAGCCTTTTAGTTTTTAAATCACATAGAAAGAACTGAACAGCAACTGATCTCAATCTCTGGTTTCAGATGGTGATCAGTTTGGAGAGCTGGTTCTCGGTGTTCATGTGAACGGACGAGAGAATGACAGTCCTGAGGCATTTGACCTGTCACGCCTTGGGCCTCCTCTGGACACAGCGACCCGCAGACAGTGTCGGACCCCTGAAGCATTTCTCGGACCCACCGCGGCGTCCCTCGTCAACCTGGACACGCTGATCCCCACAAATCCTCCGGTCAAGAGCAAAAACCCCTTCCTGTCAGGTCAGAGAACTGTCGCTGACAGATTTAGACACTTTCTGAAAGTCCTTAAAGGGATAGTTCACCAAAAAATTTACGTTCTGTCATCATTTACTCACCCTTTACTTATTTAAGACGTGCTTAAGAGTTTCTTTTTTCTGTTCAAAACAAAAGAGGATACTTTGAAGAATGCTGGAAACTCATACAGGTTTGGAACAAGTAAAGTGTGAATAAATGGTCAGGAAGGCTTTTTACCACCTAATAGTCTTAATATAATTACATTTATTAATGCTAAAAATTATTTTCTTTTCAGTACCCTATTTTTTTTTTTTATAAATAGTTTTAGAATCTTCAGCATAGTGTTATTTTAATTGTATCTATTTAAGTTTTAGTAATTTTATTTTGTGTTTTAACCACTTAAACTCTGCGGACCCGGTACCAGGTCTGTGACATCATCGACTTTCGCTTTCAGATTTAAAGGGCTAGCGTTGCACCAGACCCCCGTAAGTGGTGTTGTTTGAAAGTGTAGAATCCATATTTTATGCACACATGCATCACTTTGGTTTTTATTCTACTGTATAAAAGTTATTTACACTTAAATACACAGTATTTTGGAATTCCGAGCTAGGTATTTTACATTGGTTAATTTTCATATTTGTTTATATGACACATGTACAAGTTATAGCTCAAATGAAAGCTCTTGCCGGTGCTCATACAGTTCTATCTTTCTTTTTACTGAATTATATTCATATGCCAAACAGTTGGTGAATGAATTGTGGTGTTTTCATGGCGCAGAAATGTAAACAATACATTTGTGATCAATAAGCAGCCCCAGATAGCACAGACAGCTGTCATCTCTTACCTTATGCTGTGTGCTTCTGGGCCATTCTTTTCTGTTTTTGAGGTGATGTGCATAAGTAATCCTTTTATATGTCTGACGTGCTCCAAACACAGTGAATTATGTTTGATCAAACAAAAGAATAGTGAAATATAAAAAACAAGGATCGCTCCCTGTGGCTTGTACAGCACCTCTCATCAGTTGGAATGCAATAACTTTTGCATAGATTATGGTGGAGACATTTTTATTTTTTCCTTTGATTACAGACATGTGCAGGAACCACCAAAATTAATTACAGCACACTAGACCACACAGAACCTAAAAGGTACACTTTCAAATTTGAGTTAATAAAAAAAATACAAAAAGCGCCTCTTTTTTTAGGTGTTTATTATAACACAGACGACATATACAGATATTTTAAACACTTTCAATATTGTTTTATGAAAATTCAAAGGGTTTTCTTTAAAATGATACCAAATTTTTGCATTTACACCTCTGCATGTGGATTTGAGAAACTTTTAAATTTGGGTAGGCAAAATCCAGGTGGAAATCTCCAAATAGCAGCAGAGTTTAAGTGGTTAATATTGTTTTTCTCTAAAGTAATTATATGTTTTATTTATTTTACCTCATATATTTATTGTACTGTGTTTTTAGTTATTTATTGACTATTTATTAGTTAAAGAGTCACTATTCCTGAGCATAAATTAAACAAAAATGGGAAATATTTGCTTTGGAAACTTGATTAAAATTGCATTGTGTTTGTTGTTGTTGTTGGTGCAGGTCTGAGCACGCCGTCTCCCACGAACCCCTTCCACTGTGAGCAGCCCAGACTGACTCTGAATCAGATGCGTCCTCACTCCACGTCTCCTCTGCCGGCTCACGCTCTGTCCTACAGCGCATCTCTGCCGCTGCCCAACCTGCAACACAAACCTCAAACTTTGCCCTCGTCCTTCACACAGCCTCACCACGGCTTGCTGGAGCTTCCCAGCAACCTGCCCCAGCCGCTGCTGCCCCTCACGCCTGTCCCACTGCCACCCTCCAGCCGACAGAGACTACAGCAGAGCCACAACCCCTTCCTCTGAGACACCGCTCTAAATGTGAACACTCAAACTCAATGTGAATGCACTGAGAAGCTCATCTGAAGACTATGATTGTTACCGAACAGTTATTTTTAGCGAAAGTTCCAATAAGCCAACAACACAAAGCCACATCCTCTTCCTCAGAGACACCGCTTTAATCATACTGACTCAATCTGGATTACACTGATTCAGATTCAGTGTGAATAGACTAAAGAGTTCATCTGAAGACTATGCTTGTTACTGAACAGTTATTTTGAGTGAAAGTACATTTCCAATAGCCAACATAGAGCCACAGCTCCATCCCCCAAGACACTGCTATATATGTAGACACTTAAACATAATAAAAGTGATTCGGATTCAATGTGAAAGCACTGAGGAGCTCAACTGAAGACTATGATTGTTACTGTACAGTTATTTTTGTGAAAAATAACGAGTTTTTTTCCTAAAAAAAACTGACACAGAGCCACAACCCCTTACTCAGAGACTTTAATCATGCAGACTCAAACTGGATTATAGTGATTCAGATTCAGTGTGAATGCACTGAAGAGCGCATCTGAAGACTATGCTTGTTACTGAAGTTATTATTAGTGAAAGTATATTTCCAATAGCCAACAAACACAGAGCCACACCCCCTTCCTTTAAAACACTGCTATATATCTGGACGCCATATCTGGATTAAATTGATTCAGATTCAGTGTGAATGGACTAAGGAGCCCATCTGAAGATTATGATAGTTATTGAACAGTTATTTTTAGTAAAAATACTTTTGCAAATAGCTGACAAACACAGAGCTCTGACCCCTTCCTTGGAGACACTGCTTTTGTCATGCAGACTCAAACCGGATTACACTGATTCGGATTCAGTGTGAACAGTCTGAAGAGCTTATCTCTAGAAAATGACTGTTGATGAAGGCACTGAAAAGCTTGTCTGGAGGCTTTGATTGTTATTGAAGAGTCAGTATTAATGAAGGTACTTTCCCAAAAAGTTAACACAGAGCCAGGACCCCTTTCTCTGAGACACTGCTTTAAATGTGGACACCAAAACTGGATTAAAGTGATTCAGATTCAGTTTGAATGCGCTGAAGAGCTCATATCTACACAATGATTGTTACTGAAGAGTTCATTTTAGTGAAACAAACAGCACCACGGTGGTCAGTGCTAAAAACTTTTCCTTTGAGACACTGCTTTAAATGTGAACACTCAAACTGGATTAAAGTGAATCCGATTCCATGTGAAGGGTTTGGAAATCTGAACTATAGACTATGATTGTTGATGAAAATTCAATATTTTGTGAAAATGCTTTTCCTATAAATCATCAAACACAACACCAAAGCCGAAACCACAACACCTTCATCTGACTTAAGTTGGATTATGGCAATTCAGATTCAGTGTGAATGCTCTGAAGACCTCATCTAAAGACTATGATAGTTACTGAAAAGTGAGTTATTAGTGAAAGCACTTGTCCAATAAGCCAACAAACAAAGAACCACAGCCCCTCATTCTAAGATACAGCTTTAAACATGCCGACTCAAAGCGGATTACATCGATTCAGATTCAGTGTGAATGCTCTGAAGACCTCATCTTAAGACTGTGACCGTTACTGAACAGTACGTTTTTGTGAAAGCACTTGTCTAATAAGCCAACAAACACAGTCACACCACTTGCCCAGCTTTAAACATGCAGACTCAAAGCGGATTACAGCAATTCAGATTCAGTGTGAATGCTTTGAAGACCTCATCTAAAGACTATGATAGTTACTGAACAGTGAGTTATTAGTGAAAGCACTTGTCTAATAAGCCAACAAAGAACCACAGCCCCTCACTCTGAGATACAGCTTTAAACATGCCGACTCACAGCGGATTACAGCGATTCAGATTCAGTGTGAATGCTCTGAAGACCTCATCTAAAGACTATGATTGTTACTGAACAGTGAGTTTTTGTGAAAGCACTCATCCAATAAGCCAACAAACACAGTCACACCCCCTCGCCCTGAAATTCAGCTTTAAACATGCAGACTCAAAGCGGATTAAGGCGATTCAGATTCAGTGTGAATGCTCTAAAGAACTCATTTTAAGACTATGATCATTACTGAACAGTAAGTTTTTGTGAAAGCACTTGTCTAATAAGCCAACAAACAGAGTCACACTCCTTGCCCAGCTTTAAACATGCAGACTCAAAAGTGGATTACAGCGATTCAGATTCAGTGTGAATCCACCGAAGAGCTCAACTGAAGACTTTGATTGTTACAGAAGACTCTGTCTTTAGTGAAAAGTACTTTTTCAATAAGACAATACACATTTAATGCTGGCTAACTGTATTCTGGACCTAATATTAAGACATTTTACATGCAGGAGCGTGGGTTATATCATTTATACTGCTTGAAGATCAAAACAGAGTTTAGTTATCATAATGCATATTCTTATTGTGTCATGTTTTTGGTCAGATTTAAAATTTAAAAACATGCACTGGCCCTAAAATATCTAGGTAACAGGTTTATAATATCTTAAAGGCTAAAGACCCCCAAAGATATGTTCATAATTGCCTAATCTTATAAATGTAAAAAGCAGATATCAAATTTAATATTTAAAGAGCCAATTTAGACTGTAAAGTATTAATATTTATGAAATATTATTGAAAAATCTTCTATTTCATCTACATATATACTCTAATGTACTATAAAAATATAATTTATTTATTTATTTAATATTTATTGTAATCAGGTATATTTATTTTCTTTAATCTTACCTTGTTATTTTTATATCTTTTATTCTTATTTTTCTTTTCTTTTTTTTAACCCCCTGAAATGAACGGAAAATATATACTTAACCAAAAGCCAAATCATCAACCCAAGGATTTTATAGGCTTTTAATATATGTCATCCCCTCCGTCAAATATTGGGACCCGTTTACAAGGCCAGTTAAATGTGACTCAATTCCGATTTTTTTGCTTATATGGGACACATCTGTTCTATGATCGTGTAAACACAGAAAAAAACTCATGCATTCAGATATTCAGGGATCAATTTCAGGCCTCCTTCATATGTGGAAATAAATCGGATATGTGCGACTATCATGTAAACAGGCAGATCGGATTTATTCAGGCATTCTGTTTTGTACATCATTAAACTTGCGACAATGTGGTGCTCCCTGCAGTTTAATGACGTAGAAGGTAGAGCTTGTGTGGAGATTCCGACACTGTAAACAACAACAACAACAGAGGAAACATGAAGGAGGAAAGTGGTCAGTCGCCACAATTTGCTCCCACCAGACCTGAGATCTCTCTCGTACCCTAGCTCAGGGGTTCCCAAACTTTTCAGCCTGCGACCCCCAATATGACGATGCCAGTGACTCGCGACCCCCAATATCCTGGTTATGAATACAAAAACCTTGCATGCAATGTCACACACACACACACACACACCCATAAACCCAGGGATATTCTTCATTTAATGTCAGTGCGGTAAATGGGCCAGAAACTTTAACCTGGTGTTATAAAATCAATCTGCTGCATCTGACGCTATTGCTGTGTCTTTAATATAATGTTATTACCACTGGGGTCGCAATCCTGTAGAACTAGTAACTAGAAGCTACTAAAGTAACTATATAGTAATTAAAAACGACTATATTTTTTCTCTTCTGTAGGTTATGGATAAAATATGGTCATTCCTATATGATTTAATAATAATAAATAGATTTTTTTAAATCACCAGGCGACCCCCCTTCATTGTCCCGCGACCCCTCGAGGGGTCCCGACCCCCACTTTGAGAACCCCTGCCCTAGCTAACGCCTATGGTTTATATATGATGTTCATTCAGAGGAATCTGTGGGTACGAGAGAGATCTCAGGTCTGGTGGGAGAAAATTGTGGCGACTAGGGTTGTAACAATATACCGGTATGACGGTTTACCACGATTTGAACGTGCACGATTATCATACCATGAACAATTGCATATCAACGGTTTTAACCCTTAAAGACCGAGACAGCTGCCCGCGGCTAAAAATAAGTATTGCTCTTAAATGTTTAATAACTTTTGATCCGCTGATCCGATTCATACAATTCAAAGATTGGCATAAAGAAGAGAATCTCAGCTTTCCAGTGCTGTATCACATAACATTCACGGACTTTCAGAGGCTCCGGAATCAGTGCGGTTACGTCATCAAAATTTGACAACGCTGATTTGACAAAGAAACGCTCGTCACTGTGTCTCCGGACAAACCAGACATGATACATTGATGCATTGTCCCTCCTCCATGCCCAGATTGGTTCAAACTCGCTATATCACAACCAATAAGCATAGGTTTCGCTTTTGTTTGTGGACCAACAATGAGCTTTTTGAACAACACGGAATGAGAGATAGGCTTACATTTATGCGCGGCTAAATAAAACGCAAAAAAAAAAGTTTTGCATGAAATAATCATCATACTAAGTACTTTTGCATGCACAGCAGCACAGAAACATGACAAAACAGTGACACAGCAAAGACGAACTGCTGCTCTTGCTGTTTTCAAAAGACGCAAATGAAGTTGCAGCTGTTTGTCTGCATTGCAGACAACCAAATCCAAATCCATATCCACAGACAACCATATCCATGCTGGCACATAAAACCTAAGGATGTTCCATATTGAATCTAGTTTCGTTATGTAACTATTTATAGTATAGTAAATATTTATATCTATTTTTTACTGAGGATTTGCACCATGTTTATTTGGACTTTATTTGGACTTTGACACATTATTTATTATTTTCTTATTTTTATTTGTTCATTGTAAGTGGTGTTGTTTATAGTAACTGAAAATATATTATTTGGAAAAAGTCAAATTTGCTTCACTGTTCTATTATTTTGTAACATTTGTAACACACCGTATACCGCGAAACCGTCAAACCGTGGTATTGTTTTAGACGATTATCATACCGTAAAAAATTCATACCGTTACAACCCTAGTGGCGACTGACCACTGACCACGGCCCTTTCCCTCCTCCTCTGCTTCAAAATATTTAAAGTCGGGCGAACTACGCATATTACACAGAGCTGAAAGCAAGACCATTTCTTCCATCGTGGCTAGTGTTGGCGCAGATGCTAAAACCCGCCTTTACTCATGCACGACGTCATAAATTGTATGGTAAATGTAAACACATGAATTGGATATGGCTCACAATTAAAAGAACGTGTAAACAGACAGGCAAACAAATCCGATATAGGCAACAAACCGGAATTGGGCATCGAGAGCTGGCAGTGTAAACGAGGCCTTGGTTACTTGTAATGCAAATGACAGCAATAACAGCTTCACTCTTCAGCTCTCACTCAGAGTTATAAACACTGATGTCTTTCTTTGTGTTGATTTTTCCTCGACGCTTCGCTCTTCTGCTGCACAAGATCAGCATGCTGCTAATAAACTCACGGAGGAGTCCAATCTCAGTATTTCAGTCAGAAATGATGGATAATTTCAGGAACACAACAGTCCCTCCTCGCTTTTATTTCTGTTGCCTTGAATCAATGGAGAACCGGCACTGATTGTAATCGAGCTCCTCCACGTGCCTGTCTACAATCCGCTGAGGCCAGCCGCCTCACTTCCTGTCTGGATCTCAGTAGCTCCTCCCCCAACACAGGAATAGCCAATGAAAACTCACTGATGTGTTTTAGAGTCGCTCTGGACTCGATGCTGAATTATCCGATGCTGTTATTCCCTTCAGTCCAGCTGAAGATCTCAGCTTTACTGTTAATCACCGCTACCAGAGAAATACCTTTTCAGAAGTAGTCAGGTTAGTCGTTTAATCTACTATGATGAGTTAAAGACACTAATAAATGAATGTTCTTCACTTTTAATGCTGATCTTTCTTTGCTTTCGCTCTCAGAAACACTTTTGCTGTTGCAATCCATCTGTTTTATGCACATTTTGGAAATTCACATAGAAAATGCGTCATTTAAGGTGATGAGGTTCATATGATTATTGTTAAATTGTTTATTTATTTAGTGCTAAGTGTTATTCTTTACTGAAACTGCAGAGCCAATGCTACCAAACTTTGTTTCTGTGTACACCAGTACGTTTTAACAACAATACACTTTGTCAAAGGTAATTTAAATGCCAAAATGTGCATAAATCTTGAAAATTTGCCTTCAAAATGTATGAGCACAACTGAGTTGGATATACGTATAATAACAAACACTGAGCATAAGCTATGATGGAAACACATTTATTGTGTCCAGAAGATGTCACTGTTTCTCACTGTGTTTGTTTTATTAGGTTTGTGAATATACACTCACCGGCCACTTTATTAGGTACACCTTACTAGCACCGGGTTGGACTTCCTTGTGCCTTCAAAACTGCATAGAGTCAACAAGCTACTGGAAATATTCCTCAGAGATTTTGCTCTACATTGACAGGATAGCATCACACAGTTGCTGCAGATTTGTCGGCTGCGCATCCATGATGCCAATTTCCACCACATCCCAAAGGTGCTCTATTGGATTGAGCTCTGGTGACTGGGGAGGCCATTTGAGTACAGTGAACTCATTGTCATGTTCAAGAAACCAGTCTGAGATGATTCACACTTTATGACATGGTGTGTTATCCTGCTGGAAGTAGCCATCAGAAGATGAAGACACTGTGCTCATAAAGGAATGCACATGGTCAGCAGCAATACTCAGGTAGGCTGTGGCGTTGATGCTCAATTGGTACTAATGAGCTCTATTGTCCAGTTTTGGTGAGTCTGTGTGAATTGTAGCCTCAGTTTCCTGTTCTTAGCTGACAGGAGCGGCACCCGGTGTGCTCTTCTGCTGCTGTAGCCCATCCGCCTCAAGGTTGGACGTGTTGTGTGTTCAGAGATGCTCTTCTGCAGAGCTCGGTTGTAACGAGTGCTTAATTGAGTTACTGTTGCCTTTCCATCAGCTGGAACCAGTCTGGCCATTCTCCTCTGGCATCAACAAGGCATTTGCGCCCACAGAACTGCCGCTCACTGGATATTTCCTCTTTGTCAGACCATTCTCTGTAAACCCTAGACATGGTTGTGCATGAAAATCCCAGTAGATCAGCAGTTTCTGAAATACTCAGAGCAGCCCGTCTGGCAACCACAACCATGCCATGTTTAAAGTCACTTAAATCCCCTTTCTTCCCCATTCTGATGCTCACTTTGAACTGCAGCAGATCCTCTTGACCGTGTCTACATGCCTAAATGCAGTGAGTTGATTAAAATTTTGCGTTAATAAGCAGTTGGACAGGTGTACCTAATAAAGTGGCCGGCGAGAGTTCATCAACATTTCAGTGAAAGAGGATGGACAGACAGACAGACAGACAGACAGACAGATAGATAGATAGATAGATAGATAGATAGATAGATAGATAGATAGATAGATAGATAGATAGATAGATAGATAGATAGATAGATAGATAGATAGATAGATAGATAGATAGATAGATAGATTAAATGTGCAATAATGTAGATTTTGTTTGCGTCATGTTTTTATGTAATATTTAATATTCTTCGAAAGATATGTTTATTTATATACATTGTCTTGAGAAAGTGTTGAGTACTGTTTTTCGTACTATTGTATTATGCATTTAACCACAGCTAGAAAGTGTCTGGCTTACCATGTGATTGTTTGCCGTCCAATCACAGCGGCGCTCGCTGACTGACAGCTACTCATTCCAAGCAAACACGTGTCCGCGTTTTCTCTTGTCCAATCATCTTGCAGCTCCCACCTTAATGCGGAAGTCATTTCTGCGCTTGCGCTCATACCTACACGAGCAACAGAGCCGAAACCAAAACACGAGCAATTATTCACCTCATTTAACTAGTATTGAAGCAGAATGAGCGCTTATCCTGGATAATGTATGTTGGACGCAAGCATTGGGCACACGTAGGCGAGTGTGTTTGAGAGATGAGCGGGAAACAGGAGCTCAGCGGAGGCTCTGAACCGGAGCCAAAGCGCTTCTGCGAGCGGAGTGGCTGTCATGGCGGCGGGGAACCAGCAGAGGGCGACAGCGACACAGTGGTGAGCCACCAGCCTCACTAATAATAAATAAATAACTGCAGTGTAAATAGATATAACATTAGATGTACATTAACTCCAGGATCATTCAGTGCGGAAATAAAAAGCACAAATACACAGAATAAACAAACAGAACAGCAAACCTGCAGCTGATATAAAGGTGATTCAGTTTGCTGTGTTAATAATAGGCATGTGCTTACTAATATTGAGATCAAGTCTTAAAGTCAGACTTAAAGTCATTTCAGAAAAGTATTCTTTGCTGATTATAGATAGTGAAATCATATTAGCAGCCAATGACTGTCAAAGTACAACATTTGTGCTCTTTAGTATTTAGTTCTGCTCTGTTTTGTGACTCTATATATAATAAAAGAGTTGTGTCTGGCCAGTCAAACAAGAGACTTTATAAACCAGTCGGACAAATAGTAGAGCAGGGGCCTGTTTCAGTAAGGAGGTTCAAACAACTCAGAGTTTAAACTTGAACTCTGAGTTGATTTACCGAGAGATTAAAAACTCAGAGTTTTCGGTTTCAGAACAGCTGATCTGAGTTGGGTCAATCAACTTGGAGTAGACTAACTCAGAGTTAAGTGCGCACACCGTGACTTTAAAAAGGCATCATCAATGGATCGCAGACATTACGGGTGACTATGGCAATATCTTATAAAAGAGATCAGCATTTCTTTCTCCAGCTGAACTTGATGTTCTCATGCAAAGTTATAGCAAATATGAGTGTATATATTTGAAAAGAAGCAACCATCAGTGAAGAAGAGACAGTTAGCGTGGGAAAACAGCTGCTCAAGTTAATGCCTAATTTCACTTTTTAAGTATTTAAATATTTAAGTATAATAAAATAAGTAATGTAATTTGTGACGTTTATATATTTTTTTCTAAACTTTCTTTTATATATTTATTAGTTTTAAATGATTTAACAGTGCACTTGTGTGTATGCCTTTTTTATTGATCAAGTGATAGAGGTTAATATAACATTTAGAAGGTAAGCAGTACTAAAAATAATTTTTAGAAAGAATAATAATCCCATTAATCTAGTTACAGTGCATGTCGAAGGTGAATTTAATTTAATTATTTATTAAAAAAGCATAAGCCATTCTAGTACAGTTCTTCTGTGTGTGACTAAAATGTAGGCAATAGCTATGTTTCCATCCAAATATATTACATAAATTTATGTGCAAAACTGGAATATTGCATAAAAGATGCGAATAAAATTCCATCCAACGAGTCAAAGAGAAAAAAATTGTCACTTCCTGATTAAACTGGCACCAAATATCAACAGTAAAAACAGAATTTACTGTGGTAGAAGAAGCTGCGTCAATTAATTCTTTATTTAGCCTAATTAATGTACTTGCGCCTCGAACACAATGAACACGTGGGGGCGTCTGAAGCCATGAGATGCGGAGACTCTTGACACGCACCAGACGTTCGGAGGTAATTAATAATATACACTAATACTGAAACAGTTAAGGCATTTTAGAATGACTAAAACAATATTTAAGACGTGTTACAGTGTGCCCAGCCTGCTGGTTTGTCCATTTACACACATTTTCATTATCATATGATCATGATCTTTTTTTTAATGTACATACTGTAATTTGTTCAGTAAAAGTGTTTCCATCGTAGTTTATGCGCACATTTTCTATCGAATAAAAGTTTATCCTACTCAGTTATGCGCATTTTTTATGCATATTTTAAAAAGTTATGTGCATCATGACGTTTCTATCAATCGTTTTTATGCACGTATCCAAAATGAGCATTAAAATAGGTGGGTGGAAACGTATAGCTAAGGCGAGAAATACCGCTTCATCTTTAAAAAAGGGGAGGAGACAGACAGAAACTCTGAGTTTAGAGAATAAAACCTGCTTCTGACCAGGTTAGATTCACAGAGTAAGTTACCACAGTAACTGACTCTGAGTTAAAGTTAACTCTCTTTCAGAAACAGGCTTGACTTACCCTGCTTTCTCCAGTTTAACAAACCTGCCATTTTGAAACGGAAAACCCAGAGTTTCTCTCATTTCAGGGTTAAAATACTCTGAGTTTTCACTTAACCTCCTTTCTGAAACAGGCCCCAGGTCTCAAATTTTAAGCATTCAAAATAAGTAATTATTTTCAGTAATATTATCAAAAAGTCAGCATTATCAATAGGTCATAATTATTGACAATAAACTGAATTTTAATATAGAGGGAAAGTTGGTTTTATATTTGCACATTCGCTCATTTGGAAGTGTCTATATTGTTAACAGTGTTACTTTGAATATTCAATCAGAATTAGCATGCAAGTATGACTTCTAAACAACAATAACACTGTTCATTTAACTGTGAACAATGTTGTACTTTAATAGTAATTGGCTTCTAATATGATTTCGCTATTTAGAGTTCACAAATAATACTTTATGAAATTATATTATTAAGGGGAAAGTCAGAATGTGCGAATATAAAACCAACTTTACCTCTATAATTGTAATAGTAATGTAGAGGCGGTTTATAAGAAGGCAAGTCAGCCCCTCGATTACCTCCGCAAGTTGAGAAGTTTTAATGTTAGTACACAGACTTTAAACATGGCCTATAGATCATTGATTGAGAGTGTTCTCACATATAATATTGTTTCATGGTTTGGTAACACAAACAGAAGAAGATATTATCGCAAATTATCAATCAGGCAAATAAGATAACTGGTCACAAACAACAAATAGTGTGGATTTTATTTGACTCCTTTATGGAAAAAAACAGCAGTTGTGATGTTCAGACATAATACACTTCCCCTTCACTCAGCTTTTGAATTGTTACTATCGGGACGCAGGTTTAGACGAAGTAAATACTGAAGAAATGCTTATAAAAGTCATTTATCCCAACGGCAGATGTTGTTTTAAATCGGATCACTGTTGGAAGTGAATGAGGTGGTTGCCAAGAATGATCTGCTGTAGTTTGTATGGGGCTCATTTGGATTTTACATTTTTAGCTCATGTTGTTGTCTTGATGAGTGTTGTTACTGTGTGGTGGTTGTGTGTTTGCAGTCGGTCAGTGTATCTTTAGGCCATTGGATTTAAATTTTTTCATTTTAACAGTGGAACTAGAATTCTGTAACTATTAGAATTACCATACTGCTTATTCTGACCGTTCTCATATAAAACACCATATTATCACAACATATTTACATTCAAAGCTATTATTGAGATGATAAAATTAAGCTTGAATGTCTGGCATCATATTTAATGACACCATTACCCTAAAAATATCATCTTTTTTTTGGTAATACAGCCTATAAATATGTAGTTAAGATACTAGAACACGCAAAGGTCTTGGCTTTCATTTTCACTTATTTACTATTTCACAGCACAGAATATGCTGTTTTGAAAGATATCTGAAGTAAATTGAGGTTTTTGCCATCAGAAAGTTTTGTTTATGTTAGCAGGAAGTTGCCAGGCAAGAAAATGCACACATATTTAAAGTCACAGCGAATAGTATCAGACATGCATGCAGTCATTTTGACCAATATAGTAATTTAAGGCAGAAATGCTCAGTTCTTTACTGTTTTTTAATAAAAAATAACAATGTCAGAAAGAAATACACTGATAGTTAGAAAACGGCAGGGTGTTATAAATATGTTAGTTTTATTTCAGAGTTATAAAATTACAAAAATTAAAAACTCTCTGTGTATCTATCCACTCAAACCTTGCAGATGAGTGATTAATCCACTGATAAATCAGCTGAGTTGACGATGTTTTTAAATGCTTTCTCCAAAGCTTGAAACGCTGTCAGTGATGTCATCAGCACACAAGCAGCCAATAGTGTTCAGCTTTTTCTGACGACTCCTCCCTCAACATTTCATTGGCTGTGGTTTGGTAGCTTGAATGAGCTGATGGGGAATGAGTTGTTGTCAGATCATGTAGTGTGTGACCCCCCTCTTGTGGATCGTTCACAGAGTGTTGCGTAGTGTGAACACCACAGAGATCAAAAGACACAAAGTCAAGTCATGTAGTGTGAACGGCACAGCGATCTGCTGATGTTTAAAATCCTGTTGTGTGAACTAGGCTTTAAAAACAGATAACGAAAAATGAGCCGTAATTTTTCTTTTTCATGGTGAAAAACGAAAGACCAAAATTCAAAAATGATTTGATTTTCATTTTTAATTTTAATAGCAAAAAATAAAATCACCAGAAAACAAAAGCAATTGTCTTAAATCCAGTGTTAAAGACAAGTTTCCTTTCTGTGCCAAGCAGAACAGACAATAAAGTTTAAACTAAACTAGTGTGTTTGCGTGCGTGCGTGTGTGTGTGTGTGTGTGTGTGTGTTTCAGTCAGTGATCATGCCGGTGTTTAATGCGTCTGATTGGCTGGACGAGTGTCTGCAAGCGATATTGGAGCAGGATTTCCAGGGTCGTATGGAGCTGTGTGTGTTTGACGACGGCAGTACGGTACACACACACACACACACACACACACAGATTATCAACATTCATTCATTCATTTTCTATTCGGCTTTTTCCCTTTATTCATCTGGGGTCCCCACAGCGGAATGAACCGCCAACTTATCCAGCATATGTTTTACACAGGGGATGCCCTTCCAGCTGCAACTCACCCACACACACTTATTCACACTCATACACTACGGCCAGTTTAGTTCATCAAGTC